>NC_068400.1:18118821-18151536 GCF_023724105.1 Carassius gibelio | reverse complement strand
CACCCAGCTTAGCTGAATTCAGGTAGCTCAGTGGGTTGTTATCTGTATAAACAGTACACTGGTGGCCCAGGAGATAATCCTTAAATTTTTCTGCGATCGCCCATTTAAGGGCGATGAGTTCCAACTTCATGGAACTGTAATTCTCCATATTCTTCTCTGTAGGCCTAAGCCCTCGACTGGCATAGGCCACTGGCCGTAACATCCCACCTTGCTCCTGACTAAGGACTGCCCCCAGTTCCAAATGGCTAGCATCAATGTCAAGGACAAAGGGCTTAGAAAAATCAGCATAGGCCAACACTGGGGCGGCCATCAATTTCTCCTTGAGTAACTGGAACCCTTGCTCACACTCTAGGGTCCAGCAGCTCTCTATGGGTCTGCCTGAGCTTCTCTTTTTCTTTGTGCTGACCAACTCTGCTACCAGGCGATGCAGAGGAGCAGCCAGCTTGGCAAACCCCTCAACAAAACGCTGATGGCAACTCACAAAGCCCAAAAAAGATCTTAACTCCGCAGCATTGCTAGACCGCCTCCATTCTGCCACTGTGCTAATTTTACTGGGATCAGTAGAAACTCCTCTTTTGGAAACATGCCCCAAGTAGTGGACTTCCTGACGAAAAACAGCATTTCTCCAGTTTGGCCTTTAAGCCCTCCTGCTGCAAACGGCTGAAAACCAACTCCAATCGCACAAGATGTTGGGCTACACTGGTCGAGAAGACAATGATGTCATCCAAGTACAACAACAAGGTTTGGAATCGTTGATCCCCAAACATGCGTTCCATCAACCGCTGGAATGTACTTGGGGCATTGCACAACCCAAAGGACATCCGATTAAATTTGAATAACCCAAAGGGTGTGCTAAAAGCGGTCTTCCCCTTGTCTTGCTCTGCCACCGGAACCTGGTTATAGCCACTTACTCTGTCAACAGTTGAAAACCACTGAGCCCCAGAAAGGGCATCCAAGGTCTCCTCGATGCGGGGCAATGGGAAGGCATCTTTCCTAGTCATCTGATTTAACTGTCGGTAATCGACACACAACCGTATTCTGCCATCTTTTTTCTTAACAACTATGGGAGAAGCAAAGGGGCTACTACTTTCCAAAACCACCTGACTTGCAAGCAGTTGTAGCACATGTTCTTTAACCCCAACATAGTCAGAAGGAGGGATACGACGATACCACTGTTGTATAGGAGCAGGATCCAATAGTGGGATCTCATGTGTAATCAGGTTGGTACACCCCAAATCAGAATCATCTGTTGAAAATACAGACCTATATTTACCCAACAGACCCTTCACCGGACTCTGCTCCTCTACAGAGAGGTGCGAGAGATCCATTTGCTGGATCACCTCTTCTACCCCATCAACACTTCCAACTTGTGAAGAAACTACGGCCTGTTGGTCAGTGGCTGCACTGGGACAAGTAACAATAATCTCCCCTGGCCAGCTCATAAGCTGGACCTGGCACAACGTTCCCACCACTAGCCGTGGTTGCAGAAAGACATCATGGTCACCTACGTTAACCATAGGGACTTTAGCGATACCACCTCTCACTGGAACCAGGGATACAGACGCCAACAAACCAGATGGGAGTGGATTCCCATTATCCAAAGGCTCATAAAGAGCCATAGAAAAGAAACTACACTGTGCAGCACAAGTAACTGGGACACATTGCAAAGTGTTGGCCGGAATGCGGACCACATGTCTACCCCTAACACGTACAGACCCCCCTCTAAATTCCGAACTACGAGAACAACCAGTCTGGCAATACTGCATTGTCAAGATCCACGCTGGAACTTCTTTGACTAAAGGGAGATCAAACAGCTCTGGGCCATGTTGATCAAACAGCTCCTGAAAACACTCACCTATAGCATTCATCCCAAGTAGACCTGGCAACCCTGAGGTTGAAAGGACCTGAGGAGGGTCCTTTAAAATAAGGACAACCTTATTGTGAATGTGCCACCCAAAATAACAAAATCCAACTCCATATATCCTATGAAAGGGATAGACAAACCGTTAGCAGCCCGAAGCTGCAACCATCCACAGTCATTCAACCTTTCCTTACCCCAGGGTTCAAAATGTGCCAGGAAGAAGCTCTCTGTAACAGTGGTTACCATGGAGCCTGTATCCAATAAGCATGGAACCTCAACCGCACCCATATTAACTATAACAGAGGGGCACTTACCCAACAAAGTGGAAGATCCATTACTAATGGGGGCATGAGCCACGGAGCTTTAAATCGATTCAGAAGAGCCTCTTTCACCCACAAACGGAAGGTCTGGTCGAACTTTTAGTTTCATAGTTTTAGTTCATAGTTGCTCTATGGTCGCCAGAACAGGGGGGTGCTGGACATCATAAGAGAGACTTGGGAGGACAGACCTTGTCAATCTAAAAACAAAATTCAGTTTGTGATGGACCTGAGAACAAAATTCCACACTTTGGGGCGGCTCTCTACAGAGAATTTGTTACAGGCCCATGACAAGCAGAGCCAGCTGTATAACAGGGGAACCAATTTGCGTAAATTTGCACCGGGAGATAAAGTGCTTGTATTACTCCCAACATCAAGTTCAAAATTACTTGCAAAGTGGCAAGGATCATTTGAGGTCACACGGCAAGTTGGAGAGCTCGATTATGAGGTAATACGCTCAGATAGGAGAGGAGCACGTCAAATTTATCACCTCAATCTCCTAAAAAAGTGGAATGAGGGAAAATCAGAGATTTTGGCAATGGTGATTAGCGGAGAGGATGATCTTGGACCAGAAGCGGATATAAAAAAACAATATCTCGCTCTGGCCCCAGGGGGAGATCATCTCTCGCCCTCCCAGCTCATTGATTTGACTACATTACAGGCGGAGTTTGCTAATGTGTTTTCTCCCCTATCTGGCCGTACAAATCTCATTCAGCACCATATCGAGACAGAGCAGGGTGTGGTGGTTCGCAGCCGGCTATATTGCTTGCCTGAAAACAAGAAAAAAGTAGTTCAGGAAGAATTAGGAGGTATGCTTGAAATGGGGGTAATAGAAGAATCCAACAGTAACTGGGCGAGCCCAAAGCTGCACGTGAATCAGAATCAGAATCAGAATGAGCTTTATTGGCAGGTATGTTTACACAACCGAGGAATTTGTTTTCATGACAGAAGCTTCTGCAGTGTAACAGAATGACAGCAACAGAAAAAAACACAGATAATAAAAGAGTAAAAAATAGAAAAGTAAGTAAGGAACAACAATATACAAATTGGACTTTTCGACTGTTCAATTGCAACACCCGCTGACTGCAATGAAGGAATAGCCAGGACAATTTTTAATATGACACCCCACAAACGGGGGCCTTTGCCATGCCCTAATTTGGAATCATATCACACTAAACAATTTTGGGTGAAATGCGCAGTTTGTCCTGTAAAATATATACATTTACATTTAGTCATTTTGCAGACACTTTTATCCAAAGCGACTTACAATTTGGGGATACATAAAAGCGGTTCTCCTTAAAGAGTCAAAGAGAAGCAGGAAGTGCTTTTAATGCCAAGTTTTAGGCATTGTTCAAATAAGTAAAAGATAGAAAGAGCAAGAATAAATAAAGAGAAAGAATAAATAAAGAGAAAGATATATATATATTTTTTTTTTTTACGATGAAGTCAAGTAGCTTAGAAAGAGATGAGTTTTCAGCTGTCACTTGAAAATTGTCAGGGATTCAGCATTCCGGATAGGGGTGGGAAGATCATTCCACCAGCCAGAAATGGTGAACAAGAATGTTCTGGAAAGTGTTTTTGAGCCTCACTGTGATGGTACCATGAGGTTTTGCTCACTAGCATATCTCAGACTTCTGGAGGGGATGTGCGTTTGTAGTAGTGAGTGGAATTAGGCGAGTGCTGAGCCTGTGGCTGTTCTATATGCAAGCATCAATGTCTTGAACTTGATGCAAGTCAAGATAAGGAGATAAAGAGAGGTATATCATGGTCTCTTTTGAGCTCAGTCGTGCTGCTGCATTCTGAATCATTTGTAGATGTTTGTGCTTGACGGAAGTTCAGCCAGATGTGCATTATGGTAGTCCAGCCTAGAAGTGATAAGTGCCTGGACAAGGAGTTATGTAGCATGGTCCATTAGAAAGGGCTTGATCTTTCCAAAGTTGTGCCATGCAAACCTCCAAGATCGAGCAGTCTTTGCAATGTGGTCTTTGAAGGTCAGCTTTGAAATGTTACAGCAAGATTTCTTACCGAAGTTGATGGGTTAATTGTAGAAGAACCTAGCTGGATGTAGAAATCATGCTGTAGAGTTGAAGTGGCAGGGAAGACAAGAAGCCCAGTCTTTACCAGGTTGAGCTGTGGTTGATATTCTCTCATCCATGCCAAGATGTCCACCAGGCAGCCTGAGATTCGTGCAGCTACCATTGGATCATGTGTTTGAAAGGAAATATACAGTAGAGCTGTGTATCATCAGCATAGCAATGGTAGGAGAAGCCATGTGCCCTTTATGATGATACCCAGCATTGTACTCATGATTGACAGTGTCAAATATTTTATATATAAAAATGTAAAACATCAACAGCTGCTATCTGCCATTCGCTGGCTGGCACAGAGTCAGAGACACAAGCGCTGCACATTATAACCAATCACATATGAACGCCAGCTTGAACTCCCAGTGCAGAGCGTTGTTGCCCGAAGATGGTCCGAATTCGCCGCATTTGTGGAGTGGACTCTGGCGAGAAATGGGTCACCTCTCACTGTCTGTCCCATGGAGGATCCCACCAAGTCCACTCTGGACCCAGAGCCCAGCCCACCATCTCCCCACGGTACAGAGCATAAGCCCCAGCCCACCGATGACGGAGAGCCAGAGAGCAACCAGTCAAGCCCAGGACGGGCTCCTGATCCCCAGTTAAGCCCAGGACGGGCTCCTGAACCCCAGTTAAGCCCAGGAAGGGCTCCAGCCCCAGAGCTTGCTCCAGTGCCTGCTCCTTCGACATTCCAAGGTCCCACCCACGCCTCCCTCTGTTGTTTCTATGGTGCGAGGACGCACCTACCGGGAGGGGGGAGTAATGTTACATACATGCGGCATGTGCGTTGGCTGACTGAATTCTCTGGCTAATTATCTCATCAGAAACAACAAAGTGAAGATGTATGAAAGATATTTATTTTACAGTGTGAACAGCTTTAGAGATTATTATGGGAGTTTTTCAGAATGCTTAAACTTATGTACTGCAAACATTCTATGCTCTCTTTTTGTACAATAAAAGTGTTACAGGCTAATTAGTAACTTACAATGTTCTAATCAAATTCAAAATTAAATACAAAGTCAATTGTATTAAAAAAATAGTTTATGGTATGACACCCATATCTGGTGCTTATGGGAAGTAAAAAATTACCCTATAAGGCTTCTTTGCCCATCGCCCATTTTAGATCAACTAGCATAATCTATAAAGGTGCAAAATGCATACTTCCACATATTTGAGAATCAAGATATTTCATGATAGATTTTGGGAGTATAAAAAAAAAGTGATAATAATAATAAAACTATATAAATAAAAATAAAAAAATAAAAACAATAGACACCGTTCCAAATATTTTAATGGTTTTACTGGTTGTAATGGGACTTGTTTTGATTTTACAGGAAACTTTAATGGACCCTGTTGGTCTTTACTGGTAATTGCTTGCGTTTATAGGTGGCTTGTTAAAATCAATAAATCCTTATGGAATATGACCCAAAACGCACTATATATATTTTTTTTTTATAGTTTTAATGGTTAAAAGATGATGGTTTGTAATGTACGTAATGGTTATTTGTTGTGAAAACTATAAAAAGTTTCTGTGATGGCTTTGTTTTGTTTTTTCAGTAAGGACATACACCTATATCAGTTATATAGTGGTATTGTGCCTGCTGTGTGTCACATGTCAAGCATGAGACTCTGCATTCAGATTCTGCTCTTTGGTTCCACTCTCAACAGTCATAGTTGGAAATCACTTTGGCCTGATCCAATCCTGTGAAAAAGAGAGAAAGGAAGAACAAAAAGCAATCAAAGCAAAACATGTACTCTCTACAACAACAGTGACTCTCAGGATGTAAAAAAACATGTATTTTTTAAGGTTTAAATGATGATGCGATTCAATTTATCTCTTCATTTATTTGGATTTGAAAAAAATTTATTGCTAGTCTTTGCTTAAGCCTCAAGATACTTTTTGAGATCACTGTAGTTTGTGTACATTTACTGATAAAAAATAAAAAAATAAAATCTGATAAATAAAATAAAATAACAACTTAGGCTTTACCATTTAATGTTTTATAAATTATGTTACACAAAGCATAAAAAAGGCTGTTTAACAAAGACCCAATCTCATATGCCACCACCCAAACACAAGGAAAGATAATAAATTGAGCAGGGAAAATGTACATTTTCCATGCTCATTTCCTTCCTAACAGAAGATTGCTTTGTTTCTTTGTCCAGATCAATGACTGAAACTTCACATTCACATTTTCCTTTTTGAAAACCATACCACCTGACACTATATGAATACTTAATGCATTGTGCTGGCATGAAATGGCAATTTTTTTATGCAATTGTGACTCAGCAAAAGTGCCTTTCAAAAGTCGATTGTCCACCCCGTGATTTGGGAAAGTGTGTATAAATTAGCTGTGTGGCACTGTATTATTGCAAATGAGCTGTTGAAAAAGCCTTTTTCAGGAATCATGGATGCTGTGTTTTTTGGGCTTGTCATATTACAAGTTTTGACATCTGTTCTGTCCTATCCAAGTGGGGCACCAACTTCTGCTTGTGTGGATATGATGCCCAGGCATGGAGGAGTACAGCCCAAGCCAAACCCTGCTCCATACACCATCCATCCAAGCAGCACAACTTTTCAGACTGGCAAACCTATTACAGGTATGGGACAATTTGGATAAAGCAAATATGATGGGGTCACTGTTTTAGAAGCTACATTTTGTAAATTGATTCATTTTTTTTTTTTTTTTTTTGCAAGATCTGCATGTCTGAATCCAAAGTCTTGCTATACTGTTATGTAATTAATAACTGCATACCAAGGAAGTGTTAAAATATGGAAAATCCTCTCAATCAAGAATTTAAAATGTGTTGTCCATAAATCTATTTGGAAACAAAACTTGGAGATTACTTTTTTGTTTTATTTTGTTTTGGTCTGTTTTTCCTTGTTTTTAATTTAATGCATGTATATCACCTAAAATGAGGACAGTGGTGATAGCATCTCTGGTTTTAATGGTTGTTTATTTGTTGTTTGTCAGTTGTAATCAAAGGTCCAGACTATAGTGGTGTTCTCCTTGAGGCTCGCTCTGGATCCGACTCAAAAGCAATAGGAACCTGGCAGACACCTCCAACTAACACAAAGTTCTTAGCGGTAAGGCTTTGGAGTGTGTAAAGTTAAAGATTATGCTTCTATTGTACTGCAATTGCTATATCTGATATATTATGTATTATGATAAGATATGATTCAAATGAAACAGAACCCATTTAAATAATTTAAAAATGTCAAACTGCACCCGTTACAAAAATGTAAGTTATTTTCATAGTTACCACAGTTAACACTAAGTGGACTAATTATGGAAACTCCAATCAGAGACTACATAGCTATTCATTTTACAAGATAAACCCCCTCCTTTTTTTTCTGGGTTGTATAACTAAACATTCAGAAATGTTATTTGGTATACCAACAAGTGTTTTAAATTTGGTAATTGTAGTTAGTGAAGGTTGTACACTTATGTTCCCTAGTGTTCAGGAAACCAGCAAGGTGCAATCACCCATGCCAACACCAACATAAAAAACAACTCCACTGTATATACCTGGATTCCACCAGCTACAGCTAAAAATGTGATCTTCAAGTAAGAGTGAACAAAAACAAAAACTCAAATTCATACTACATGACTGTGCTAATAATGTAATTTGTAAGTTTGTGCAAAAAAAGTAGTTTGTATGCTAATACTGTTGTTAATTTTAGATTAGAAGCCCCCCACTACCCCTTAAATAATTTATAAAAATTATCAAACACTTCAATATTTCTCAACATATTTCTTAGGGCCACAGTAGCCCAGCAACGCACTGTGTTCTGGGTAGATGTGATGTCTTCAACTTTGACTTCCAGTGAGTACATTTTGTTTTATACATTTTGTGTAAAAAAATAAAAGGCTGTCACAAAGAATTTACATACGTAAAAGCAAGGAATAATCCATGTGCCATTTATTAAACAGTTTGACCTTTTGTCTCCTTATTATCAGGTAAAGGAGGAACATCACTTGATGTATATAGTAGTGCCGAAAGGATTGCCACCCCAAGGATTGTAACCCTGTTACTTTTTGTCTTTTTGTCATTTTGTTCAATACATGGTTGCTTTATAATGATCCAATACTGATTAAGTTGTACTAGCTCAGTTACTCTATATAAAATATTTAACCAATAATATACATTAAGACATAGTTTTATTTGCCTGACTAAATAAAAATAAATAATGTAATGCACAAAAATGTTTTATTGTGTTTTGGGTTTTATTTAATGACAGGATGAATGTTCATTATCCCTTACATATATTTCAAGATCTTGTCACTCTGGTGAAAATCAGGAACATTATCCTGCTGAGTACACAACATTATCCTGCTGAGTATTTTGTTGTTTCACCAATGGAAGATGAAAGGAGTGATTGGGATACAGGCACTATTTCTGCAATACTACTACTACTAATAATAATAATAATAATGATACTAATAATAATAGATTAACACAACAAAATAAAATAATGATAGTTAAAATATGCCATTTCCTAAAGTTAGATTTTTGGTGTCATGTTTGACAGTAATTTGTTATTTAAAATTCAGTTATGGAACATCCTTATTCAAGACACAGAAGAAATCATTCAGAACTTCAGTGCTGCATTACTGTAAAGAAATAAAATAAAATACCTTAAAAGATAGATTTGAACCACTATAAGCTGCAGCTTGCTTTAAAACACATAGTTTCATAAAATTTCCCTTGAAGACGTTTTTGAATAATGTGAATTATAAAAAGCATTATACTACTTAAACTGAATTTCTTACTACAAATTATATATAATATTTTTTTAAGCATGTGTATCCTTTCAAACTGTTATATGCTGCATTGCTTATACAACATAAGTATGTTGCATGTTTAATTCAGAAAGTTGTCTCCAATGTATTAGTACAAATCTTTAATCAGACTTTTATTTCAGTTTTATTTATTTCTTTCCTTTTGACAAATCACAAAAAAAAGTCAAATAATAAACAAAATTATAAATAAAACATAAACAATGGGCACACTCTTGAATGTCCAGATGTGACAGCTCAGAATATGAAAAAGCAATGATATGTTTGATAGGGACCAGTAATTAAAAAAGTAACACATATGGAAAATGGATTCCAGTTGTTCTTTAATAATAATAATAATAATAATAATAATAATAATAATAATAATAATGGAATGAATAATATATTGCACTGTTATATCATATAACCAAGATTTGTGTCTGAAATTAAATTGCATTTTAGCTTAGGTTTGGAAATAAAATGAACTACAGTACCATTAAAATATAAATATTCCTCAGCTTCTGGTATTGTAAATCAAATTAAGACTGAACAACAACAACAAAAGAATGCATCTGTATTACGTCAAGTCCATTCATTGCATGTGCAATAATGTAAGCTAGGGAAGAGAAGAAACATTTAAGAAAATAAAAGAAAAAAACATTCTAAACATATACACATATACTGTATTATCTTTTATATAACTATTAGTGCAACACTAGTCAGGCTTCACAAGTAAAGTGAGAGCCCTTTCACATAATTCACAATTTTTCCTTTAAATAATGAATTTGTTATAGTGTCACATAATCTTCTTGAGCTCGTCGTACAGAACCAGGACAATGGCTCCGCCCATACTCCTGAGCACATTGGACCAGGCGCCCTTGAAGAAGGCCTTTCCACCCTCATCACGTGCAATCTTCCTCCAGCAGTCAATAGTGCCGCTGTACATTATGTCAGCTAGAATGAATTAAACACTTAAGGAATAGTTCCCCCAAAAAGGAAAATTTTAAAAACATTTACTCACCATTAAGCCATCCAAGATTGTAAATGTCAAATGAATGAAATCATCAGAACAGATTTTGAGTAATGTAGCATCACATCACTTGCTCACCAATGGATCCTCTGCAGTGGATGGGTGCCGTCAGAATGAGAATCCAAACTGCTGATAAAAAACTGCTCTAAACTTCACAGAAATCCACACCACTCCAGTCAAACAATTAATGCCTTGTAAAGTGAAAAGCTGCATGTTTCTATGAAAAAAAAAATCCATCACTTTAAACTTTCACTTCTGTGCAAAATGTTCAGTCTTTAAATAACACTTCCTCCAGTGAAAAAGTCCATCCCCTGTTGTTTTTCCGATATTGATTCAGAAGAGATTACTTTTCACTTGAAATACAATATTATGGATAGAATAATCATATTTTACCTGGAAGTGAAAGTTTGAAGTTAAAACTGTCTTGATGAATTTGTTACAAACATGTAGCTTTTCACTTTACAAGATGTTAATTGGTGGACTGGAGTCATTTGGATTACTTGTGAATTATTGTGATCCTTCATTCACTGCAGAGCATCAATTGGTGAGCATCTTATATAATAGGTTTCTACATTTCTCCAAATATTTTCAGCATATTTTTATTTGCTTTAACATCATATTAAGACTAAACTGAACCAAACACCAAAAAGGCCTATGCATTTTGGGTGAAACATTAGAAGAAACAATTGTTGAATATTACCTTTTTTACGTCCAGACTGCATCATCATACAACGACGTACTGTGTCAAAGGGATATGATGTGAAACCAGCAATAATAGTGACTGAGTGTGCAATCATCCAGCTGACAAAAATATGGGTGTTATTTGGGTCGGGTAGCATGCCTGTAAAACACAGATATTTTTTTTACTAAAATAACAAAAACCAAAATGAATGCAACTGCCCTTTAAGGGTTAACAATTAATTATTAGTTGCTCAAATAAAATAAAATATTTCAAGGTGCCATTGTTGCACATTATTTTTGTTTTTAAAAATACTGAGCGAGAGCTCTCGGATTTAATAAAAAATATATTAAAGGGTTAGTTCACCCAAAAATGAAAATAAGGCTGCGTTTTACTCACCCCCGAGGCATCCTATGTGTATATGACTTTCTTCTTTCAGACAAATTCAGTCAGAGTTATATTAAAAATTGTCTTTTATATTTCAAGCTCTATCATTGCAGTCAGCAGGTGTTGGATTGCTTCAGTCCAAAAGACTTGAAATAAAAAAGCGCCCTTTCATAAAAATAAAAATGTCTCACACGGTAAACAAAGGCCTCCTGTTTTTGTAAGAAAAATATCCATATTCAAAATGTAATAATTACTTGAATCTAGCTTGAATATCAGAGGATTTTGAAAAAAGCCAAGAGGAGACTGGTTTTCCTTTGCTTAAGTAAGGACACTTTTGATCCAGTAAACAAACAGTGGTTTTCACAAGACTCACGAATGTGCAAGCTGACCTCAAACGTCATGCTCCCAGAACTGCTTGCGTGTACAACTGTTGGCACAAGTGAAATTAAAGTGATTATTATGTTTTGAATATGGATATTTTTCAAAAAAAAAAAAAAAAAAAAAACATCAAGTCACTATACAAGAGGCCTTTTTTCAGCCCCTAGAGCTGTGTGAGACACTTTTTTTTTATGGAAGGCACTTTTTATTTACTTCTTTTGGATTGAAGCAATGCAATCCCTCTGACTGCAATGATAGCGCTCGAAAGATCAAAGACCATTTTTTTTATAAAACTGGACTGGATTTGTCTGAAAGAAGAAAGTCATTTACACCTAGGATGCAGCCTAATCTTCATTTTTGTTGAACTTACCCTTTAATTTGTGTTCCGAAGATAAAGAAAGGTCTTATGGGTTTGGAACGACATGAGGGTGAGTAGCCTAATTAATGACAGATGTTCATTTGCAGCATAATTGGTCACCACACCTCTTTTCATCTCTCCACACAGGTTACCAGTTGGGGCTTGCCTCAAGTTCAAGACATTGATGCTTATGTATAGATCCCCCATGGGCTCAGCACCATCCTACTTCCACTCACTTTAATGAGTCTAAATCCCCTCCAGAATCCTGAGGTCAGTAAGTGAGCAATACCTCATTGTACCATCATAGAGAGGCACAAAATCACTCTCCACAACATCTTTATTCACTGTTCCTTGCTGGTGGAATGCTGACAATCTGGAATACAGAATCTTTGATGTAATGCTGAATCCTTGATAATATTCAAGTGACAGCTGAAAACTCATCTCGTGTAAATATTTGGCTACATTCTACAAAAAATAAAAAAAACTTTGCTTTTACTTTTCCTTAATCCCTCTCTGTTCCAGCTTGTACTAATTTGAAATATGTCTTATGTCTGGGCAACTCTGTAGTGTCACCTGTGTCATGCTGGCAGGAAGAAAGGTTGCAAAACATCAATATTTCTGTCATGACAACTCTTGGAGGGATTGGTATAGTGGTATATATATGGTGTATTTGGTTTTTGCGGATTAGATCTCCTACGCTGCTGCTGCAGAGTAAGTACTGAGATTTGCTTCTGTCAATAACATCCACAACATTCTGTATATAAATATTTTCTTTCTTTCTTTTTTTTTTTTTTAAAACAAGCCATTGGTAAATAGCCCAAAGCACTGAAAATGCTTGTTTTTCATAAGGATGCATTTGTGTAATTAGCTAAAAATGAGTGTTGCATGTTTGATCATGGGCTTTTTTCCTAATCATAGTCAATATTGGCCTGTTTTTAACAATTTCATTAAAGTTAATTGGTAACAAGCCTCTGTGATGGACTGTAATGAATCCAAACATATGTCTCGATTACAATATTTGCAATTGTGGTTGCTGAATAAATACCTTTGATGCCGTTTTAATAGAAAATCTAAATGTGGGATAAAACAAATGCAAGTATTTTAAGTGAAAATGCAATAATTCTAATAAACTGTGAAAAAATTTTTTTTTTTTTTTTTTAACTAATAATAATAATAATAATTTGTGAATTTCAGCCCTAGCTCTGTCCCAGATGTTAGATATTCTAGCATGGCCTTGGAAGTCACAATTAAGGGGCAATCTGGCCTATGTCTACTCCTAACAAAACCCACCTTTTGCAGTGTCATAGATGCCAAAGTAAGCCGCCCTGTAGATGATGATGCCTTGAACAGACACGTTGAAGCCCTGATACAAGCCCTTCAGACCATCAGACTTAATGATCTTTGTAAAACAGTGTCCAAGGCCTGTGAATTCTCTCTCTGCACCAGCCTTTCCGACATCAGCAGCCAAACGGGTTCTGGCAAAGTCAAGCGGGTAGACAAAGCACAGAGACGTGGCTCCAGCAGCACCACCAGAGGCGAGGTTACCAGCGAAGTACCTCCAAAACTGGGTACGCTTGTCAACACCATCCAGAAAAATATTCTTATACTTATCCTTGAAAGCAAAGTTGAGAGCTTGTGTTAGGAAATATCTAATGACATTGGCCAAGTTGCCTCTCCAGAAGGACAAAAAGCCCTGCTCCTTGGGAATACGTACTATACAGTCTACAATACCTTTGTATTGCTTGTCAACTGTAATTTGCTTGCTGGCATGCTGGATCTGCAAGAAAAGGGTAAAACTTTACAAAAAATAAAAAAATAAAAAATAAAAGTATCAATCATTCAATTTACCAAATATCACTACATAATTTAACCAATTCAAATGTATTGCATGCATTTTGTGTCACCAGTTACAAGACACCAAGTTGTCAGTCAGCGTTAAATATTTCAGTGCCTCTTCAAAACATGTATTGGTCTGCTTTTTCAGAAAAGAGACCACATTTTAAATGCTTAGATATGCTACCTTTATCAGCATTAGTATACAAATGTAATTAAAGCCAACAGACATAAACTAAAGGCAAAAACAGTGGCATTTATAGTCTTGGTTGCAACCCTCCATGAGGCTATTAAGCCTTTCCTGCAAAGAGATTCTCCTTGCCAGGACCTTTGTTAAAACTTTGTTATTGCCAATTGGTATGGAAGCATATGGATAGCAAAATAAATTTTGAAATGCAATTTGCAAAATTGCAAATATGTAAAATGGAAATGCATTTATTTATTTAAATTAACATTTTCCCATACATATGTGCAACGTTTAGTGTAAAATGAAAATGAAAATTCAATTATATAATTTACATTTGCCATTTCCTACACTTGTGTTAATATGTAAATTAAAAACATATTTTAATGCGTTATAAGTTGCAAAATTTTAATTAAACTGTATTACCCAAATTGATTAGATGTCCAAGCAAAACCTGGTTGCAAAAAGGTGATTTTAATCAGTCTTTTATTTTTTCTTAAATGCATTTACACTTACACATAAGACGTGTGAATTAAATACCCTGTGGTAATGTTGTTAAATTGAAAATGCATTCCGAGCCGATCATGCCTCCTACCTGTCAATCATTATATCAAGGTGGGGCTCGGCAACAAGGCACAATAGGTCAATATTTACCATTAACCAAACTCATTTCACCTGCCTTAGCATCTCACTGTTTAACACTCCGATTGATGAACATAAGAAAACAGACAATTCTACACTTATTTACTTGCCACCTTATTATACTATGGCTACACCAGATGCGACAGTAGCCGAATCACTGATTATTATAGGTTCAGTACTATTGTTCGTCGCGCCGCTCAAGTCCGGTGTAGACACAGTGTTGACTTCCTCTCTTTTAACCCATAATAGATAGCAAGTCCGGTGGTGGCACCTAAGCGTCGCGCACTCAACAAAACTAAATAGGCCTATATGTGAATGCATATATTAATACTAGACACCCTAAAGATCATGCACCAAAAATCGTTGTCATATATTTATGTTAAGACACTTTACTAGCCTTTAGTTCTGGAGCTTTGATGCAGCCATCATCTTCTCAAGGTGCAAACAGGAAATAAGTTCTGATCATGTGACAATTTTCAATAATCATGTGAAACTGCCCATAGATTGAGACCCTTTATTTTTTACCATATTTGCAGGAAGTACACTAAAACATAAGTCAGTAAGGTTTTTAGAGCTTTAAAAATAAAAACATTTATTTTTATTTTATTATGGTCACTATTGTAACCGGTGGGATTAAACGGGTTCTGTTGCCTTAAAATCGGTCTGTTTACACTCCGGTTGATGCCCGTGACCGTACAGAAAATGCTGCTGCTACTCCTGCTTGCCCAAGATGACACTTCACCAGTCAAATCCAGACACAGCTGTCACAGAAAATGCCAGAGATAGTTAGATCCTTTATTATTAAAAATCATGGGCATCAATCGCAATGTCCGGTGGCTGTAAACAGTGAGAGCTTTCATGACGGATTTAAAGAGAGGAACAAAATATAATGTAAGGAAGTAAATAAGTGTAACGTTAAAATTGCACTATTAAATTAGGCTACCTGCATCACTCAGCGTGATGTGCGATGCACCTGCAACACTTAGGTGTTCGGAGACACGCAATCTATTTTAGGAGAAGAATAAAGTATGGTGGCAATTAGGTAAAAGTGTAGAATTGTCTGTTTGATTATGTGCATCAATAGGAGTGTAAACAGTGAAATGTTGCGGCAGGTGTAAAGCGTTTGGTCAATGGTGAATACTGACCTTTTGTGCATCTTATTGCTGAGCCCTGTCTTGATATAATGACTGACAGGTAAGGGGCGTGATCGGCTTGGAATGCATTTTCAAATAAGCTAGGGGTATTTAATAAAAAAATAAAATTCAAACACCTTATCCGTAAGTATCAATGCATTTAAGAAAAATAAAAGGCATTTAAATCACCATGTTGCTACCCTTTTGATGCACCTTAGGTTTAGAATATATTTAAAAATTCACACTGCATTTTGCTACAATTATCTTGTGGTAGCATGATGAAAATGCAATCTCAAGTATCCTACCTGTAAAGTCTAAATGGATTTAGGAAAAATTACAAGTAAATTATACTTTTGCTACAGTTTTTGCTTGGGCATGTTAAACAATCGATTTGGGCAATACAATTTAATTTTAATTTTTCATTTTATAAAGCTCCAAAATATGTTTTTAATTAAACATATTAAATTATATGAACATATTATAAACATATTATAAATAAATATATAAATATAAATATATAATATACATATTAAAACTAGTGTAGGAAATGGCAAATGTAATTATATCAATGAATTTTCATTTTGCAATAAATGTTGCACATACAGTATTTATGGGGAAATTTAAATTTAAATATAGAAATACATTGCCATTTTGCAAATTACATTTGAGAATATCTGGTTAAGTTGCACATTTTCGTTTGGAACAAGGTGTCCCCTTTTTGCAGTTCCATTTATGCCTGCAAAAATAAAAAAATAAAAAATGATGCTTAAAATTTGCACTGGGTTGTTCTCGATTATGATATTTTAATACACACTGAACTAAAATGAAAAGATAAATAAAAGTTTCATGTAAAAGCCTTGAAAATTAACACAATTAGACAATAAATAAATTGACTGCATAAATTGTAACTTTTAGATTGTTTTCATAACCGTTAGCCTTGAATATTGTTACTAAAATATCATGTTTCCGCAGACCATGTAAAATCTAAACCTAACCTTACAAATGACCTTACACCAATGGAAACTGCAGTCGACAAAAATCGTGTTGATTATGATCTGTTGCTGTGTGATGTCATCAATATGCAGGATGCAGGTCGATGGGGTAGTCTCATATGTACTTACAGAAATATATTTTGTAGATATTATAATATGGAGATACATTTGTATAGCTATGACTAGCTCATTTTAAATTGTAATTCTGTCTGCCCCTGAAAGGGGTCTTTTTATTTACATTACTAGCACATGTGATCAGCCGAAATAAACCAGAATGCCCGCACAGACAAAGGAGTGTCTAAAATGCACATGCATGTTGAATAAAAATGTTTACTTTAACATAATGCTCTTTAACTTAATATAAGAAGTTGACTGGTTAACAACATGAACAACCTTGAAAAAGTGCACGGTTGTGTGAAAAAGATGCTTGTGGAAGATGCTCCTGGAACATTTTTATTTAATAATCATCATTGCTCCAGCTAATTTTTATTATAAGACAAAGTTATGCACCATCATTAAAAGCATGATCAAGACAAGAGCATATTCAATATTTACCAAGATGGACAGACATGTGAAATATATAATTCATACCTACTTTATAAAGCATGTTACACGTACGAAGAGTACAAGTTTATTGTAAAGCGTACCTGAAGGAGCAGCTTGACTCTTTCTATGGGAGCAACAGCAGTCTCCGAAATCACAGCGGCGATTCCACCAGCCAAAAAGTCCTGGGCAAATGAAAAAACGGTCTCACTCATTGTTCCGTGATGCTGCTGGTTAATGTCTTAATTTATAGATAGTCAATTACTTTTCTAAGGCCCTGATCGTGAGATACAATGAGATGTCTGCTCTTTTGCTACTGACTCATCTGTGCTTTAAGGTGGAGGAAACCCGACCTCTGTATGGAAATATTTGGTGTCTGTCATAGGCTATTCAGTTGCACTGCCTTCCTGGAAAAACCAGTTAGACTAGAACTAGTCAACCAACATCGTAGGCACTGGTCTCCTGGGTGATCAGGTGTTCAAGCACCCACGGGAATGACCGAGCAACCACAGAAAAAAAACATGAATTAGGCTGTGTTCAAATGGTATAATTGCTTACTGTTTACTGCCCAGTAGGCTACACAGTGCATACTGCCTACTATTATTTAAAGAATAGTGATTGAAACAGTATGCAATATGCAAAAAAAATGTTTCAGAATAGTGTGCTACAATGTCGTCACATGACACAAACTGAACATTAATTCAGCACAGCTGTGGAGGCTGTTATCTTGCAAATAAATGTGCTAACTGTTCTTTTTAAAGTCTTGTTAATAAGGCTTTATAGTAGTAAAGAATAATGGTACATTGCCCAATTTAACTAATTTCATAATTGGTATACTGTACATATTGGACAGAACTGTATCAACACTAAGATATCTTTAACTGAACAATAAAATTTTTGGCAGGCAAAAAAATCTATATATTCTCATTACATTTGCAAACAATGATAAATTCTGATTACACAAAATATCAGCATTTTCTTTAGCAACAGGTAAATATGGTGGCAGATATGTCAAGGCAAGTCAAGTCACCTTTATTTATATCAGAAGTGTCAAGTAACGAAGTACAAATACTTTGTTACATTACTTAAGTATAAATTTTGGGTATCTATACTTTACTTGAGTAATTATTTTTAAGCCGACTTTTTACTTCTACTCCTTACATTTTCACGCAAGTGTCTGTACTTTCTACTCCTTACATTTTAAAAATAGGTTCGTTACTTCTATTTCATTTCGGCTTGTTTTCATTTGTCATCATTAAAATTAAAACTATCCAGATAAATTGCGCCATCCGGACGGAGAGAATTTGATTGTGGTTGGATGAGAAGTATAAACATATACCATTCCGACACCCTATTGGTTTGTACATGATCCATCGCACCTGCACATGACACAAATAACATCACACTCTAGCAAGCACATAACCAGTTTTGGGTTCGTTTATGTAAACATATATTTCTTAAAAAGAAGGGTTGGGTATGGAACCGGTATCCGATCGCCTCAGAGTCAGTCCCCTTAAAGCTGCGGTAGGTAACTTTTGACGCTCTAGCGGTTAATAAACAGAACTGCTTGCGTCTTGCAGAAGAACATAGTAGCCGGAACTACTTCTCACTGTTTATGTCTATGAACAATCAAAGGTACTGGGTTACTCCGCCGCGGTATCCCCGAAGCAATCTAAAATAGTCCAATATAAACACTTATTATAGGTGCACCCTAGTGATTCAGGACAAGCTAAAAACACGGTTTGGAAAATGGATTCATGGTGTACTCGCTTATTATATACATTTTTCTACATTTTGAACACAAACAAAGTTACGGACCGCAGCTCTGATTGGTTGTTTCTTACCGGGAGCGGATGAATTTCTGCAAATGGCAATAGGACCACTGAGAGGAGCCAGAGGAACTTGATTTTTTTCACAGAATATCTGTCTCATATGCTACTGTCAGGACATAATGGCAGGTTTAACAAATATGTAAAAAATATATTTTTACAAAAGTTTCCTACTGCAGCTTTAAATGTCATATGAGACCGGCGTCAGACCAGTCTACTCCCGTCTTTCAGCGCACTCTTCAATCCACATACCGCCAGCGAAGCAGCGCATGCGCACTTAAACACAAACAGAGAACACAAGTTATGTGTTTATCGATAGATTGTTGGAATATCTGTATCTGTACAGTTCTTTGTCATAAATACAGTTTACAAAAGGTCACTGAGGAGCAGTCGGTTTCTCACCTTTTGTAAAGTTTTTTTCACAGCTCATCACTAAACAGCTGTTTCCTCCAGCCAAAATCTAGCCCTTAACATATATGAACGAACATATACTTTAATTACACTTATTTGAATATACTTAATCTAATCATACGTACTTTATACACACACTACTGTGCAAAAGTCTTAGGCATGTTAGTATTTTCACTTAAAAGAATGGTGTTCGGCCAGTTATTTATATTGTTCAAGTGTGTCAGTATAAAATATCAGTTTACATTTCCAAACATTAATTTTGCCGTTGTCAGACTGCTTGTGCATTCAAAATCACACTAGATTGTAAGTTAATGGCAAACTAATCCCTACTTACACACTACAGCAAAAGATATAAATAACTGGCTTAAAACCCTTTTTTGTGGTGAAAATACTAATGTGCCTAAGACTTTTGCACAGTACTGTATTTTAAAAATGACATTGTTGCTACTTTATAAAGAATGAGCATATGTTGCATGTCGAAATCAATCAATTCCAAGACGTGCATAATTTGATGGGTTCGTTTAATCTGGTTCACTGCACGGCATTTATTCACATTAGACAAAACTTTGCGTGCGTTCACAATACTACAAAAACCACTCTTCTTCTGCGTCTTCTCCGCGCCCGCCCCTGTCTTCTGGGGGCGCCCTCTCCTGTAAGATCGCTATAACAACATGCCTACTTGAGCATCACTCAATATAAATTAATGCATTTGCACCAACCTCGATTTAAACACATTTCCTGCATTAACTCCATTAACTCCAAATTTAGAGTACATATGAACTAAGTGAACAATAAAAGAAATAAAAATAAAATAAAGACATTTGGGGGGCGTACTCTTTCTCTAAACATTAACATCAACGTTCCAGGGAATATTATTCTAAGCCCCACACATACAGTAATTCACAAAATTGATTAAAGACAGTGACAGGCAGCACTCATCTTAACTAAATATCAGAGTGAGTGACAGAGATACAGTAGAAACATTATGTGTGATTTTGTATTAAATAATGACCCAGATTGTGAAATACATTTATTAGCCTTAGATTAAGGGAAGCACAACTTGGGAAATGAGAGCATCCAAGGTGAAAGCTATGGATTTATTTTAAATATTTGTAATGTTCTTTAATATTATCCATAGTTTTTTTGTGGTTATTTTTTTTTTTTAAGTATCGGTTCAGGCAATGTTTAGACGCCGGTACCATTTTAAAAGTATTGAAAAGGCACTGGACCCTACTTAAAAGTTATTATTTCTCACTGGCTTATTTACCAAATGGGTGCTTTCTGTTCGTCCTCCACAAATTAAGCTACTGTAGGTAGTTCGGTAGTGAGATGTTTTAATAAATTATCGTTGGCGATTGATGACGCAATTGACAATGTTGTGATAACTAGGCTATACCAACTTTGTAACTCGTTACCCCCAACACTGAACATAGCAGACATATGTAACGAATACAGGAAACTATCAATCAAGAAGGTATCAGGATTGAGTTATTTTTCATTTTTAGTTTTTGATTAATCACTTGGATTAATCATTCATTTTAACAGCACTATAATGTTTATTGTAAATAGACAACTATACAAGGGTAATTGTTACTAAGCCTGCACCAGTGTTCTTGTCGATTGCCCTCACAGATTCCTGCAGCTAAGCTTGTATGTACATTTGCATTCAATTAAAGGTTATTGATATCTCTAGTCCTTTAATGTATCTGCATTGTACTAAAGTGCGTTCATTTTCAATGGGCATATATGCGGCTGAAAGAGGTAGCCTAGTGCATCCCAAATTTTTCAACATGAACATTTTAATATAACATTATAGTCATTATGGCCTATGGCCTTTAGAAAAAACTTTTTTTTGAGGAGGGGTAGTGTTTTTTACTGTATTGTAAAAAATGTAGCCATTTTTTTTCCTTACATTACTTTTACTTTTATACTTTAAGTAGTTTTTTAAACCAGTACTTTTACACTTTTACTTGAGTAAAAAGCTTGAGTTGATACTTCAACTTCTACAAAAGTCCTTTTAAACCCTAGTATCTATACTTCTACTTGAGTAATGAATGCCAATACTTTTGACACCACTAATTTATATAGTGCTTTAAAAAAAAAAGATTTTGTCAAAGCAACTGAACAACATTAATTAGGTTTCAATAATGCAAAATGACAGTTCATCATTGAATATGTATACTTCAGTACTGTAGTACATTATAAAACACAGTATGCAATAACATATTGAGTGTAAATTATCATATATAAATTTTATCAGATGAATGCCATGGCATTATTGGGACAAAAACGTCTCAGGTTACTTATGTAACCACGTATAGTGGCAACTGCTCTTCTTTAGACCGTAAAGCTCTTCAGAGAGTGGTGAGAACAGCAGAGCTCGTCATTGGACATTCGACCCCAGCCTTACAGGACATCTATCAAACTCGCTGCTTGCAGAAAGGACCACAGCATCATCAAGGATATTACTCACCCTGCTCATCACATGTTTGCCACACTGCCATCTGGCAGACGCTTACTATCCATCTGATCACAGACAACCAGACTGAAGAACAGCTTTTATCTTCAAGCCATCAGACTACTTAACAGCCAGCTATTCTTCATCTAAAACCAGAATACATGCTGCTCTTAAGTTTATTTTTATTGTACTGACACTTTTATATTCTTTCATGTAGCTCTGTGACAATCTACAATGACATTTTGGACACTGCTCTACTCGGAAATACGAAATCAAAATACGTGCTGCTCTTAAGTTTACTTATTGCATCTGCACTGCTACTTAAAATTTTCTTTAATCTAGCTCTGCGACACTCTACAGTGACATTTTGGACACTTCTCTTCCCCAATGTTCTTATATCAGTACCTCAGTACCTCATAACTCTTAACAGTGTCTACCTTTATTGTATCTGTTACTGACACTTATTTATATTTAATGCTCTGTCTGTTCACTGTAGAGACATTGAGTCCCCTAGCGGTTTCTATGGGTCTTGTTTGTTTTCTGAGAAACTACTGCACCTACTGGTAACCTGTTTGACATGGAGCAATAAAAATATACCAAAATCCTTGCTTATTCTGGTTAGTCACATTGTACTGCTATTATTTTGAACAATACTGTACATAGGATTTTAGAAAGAACACAAATTGCTTAATGTGCAATCTTACCACAGTGTGGATTTTAGAAAGTGCACAGGGACTTTGTGTGCACACTGTAACATGGATTTTAAAGATACCATTTTAAGGGGCCCTCGTGGCAGTCTAAAGGAGCAGCCCATAGCTGGAAATGGTGCATCCCAAGAACAATTTATTTGAGAAGTCATCAACTCAATCTATGGTGTAATGCTGAGGGAGCATAACACCTAGCTCTCAGCCAAAAGAGGGAGGCTTAACCTACAATCGGTCCATCAGAAATCCTGAAGGGTAAATGTATTGAAATTGCTGGTGCATCAGGGAGGCAGAGGAAGGCCCAGGTTAGCCAGATGTTGCTTATTCCAGGTCTTCTTGGAAATCAGAGAACTCAACTCTCCACGTGAAAGGAGAACTCCTAATTCAGAAAAGAGTTAGCGTGCTCATAGGCAATTCTCCGAGAAAAGAAAAAACATGGTAGGCTATTGTCACAAAGTTCTTGTTTGGCAAAATTATTAGCAATTTTGTATCTTAAGTCAAGTTAAGTTACAACAAGTTCAATGAAACATCTTTATTGTATTTCTATGGGCAGAGGAGAATAGTTATACCAAAAAGAAACTAAGAAAACACAAATTTAACATTCATAAAACTGTACACAATGTAATGCGCATGTTAGTGGGGTTATAGGGCTATCTAGTGGTCACTGTTTTTTGGGGGGGGGGGGTTTGGCTCAAATGCGCGTGGATCGCAAGTTGTGTGTGTGTGGATTGGGCAAAGCTTAAAGGACGGAATGAAAGTCTCAAAATTAAAATTAATCAAATAGAATCGCTTTACAAGAGACCTGGATGAATGCACAAGCGTCGCCTGATCCATAAATGCACATTTTAATCCCTACATGCACAAATTATGATAATTTTTAATACAAACTATAACATTTGTATTTACAAATATGTCTCCATTTGAACAAAATGCTGCACATTAATGTAATTCTTTACTCTGCAGACACCCGTTGAAAAGCATTTGTTTCAGTGAAGTGACGCACATTCACAATTTTTTCAAATCGTGTACACGTTAATGAATTGCACTGGGCCTTATTCGTTAGTAATTGTGTGTGTATGGGACATTAAATGCTGTAGCCTAAACTGCGAAAACGAAGTCTCAAAATCCAAATGAACCGAACAAGATCGACTCGAACTAGACGTCAATTAATGCACGCTGGATTAGAAGGGGTAACCCAACAGGGCCCATTAAGAGACAGTCCACTGGTGCAGCTGGACAAGGTCTGATAGAATCTGAAGAAATAATGTTTTAAAGCTTGATGAAGAGAGTGCAAGTTGCTGCAGCTGCGAGGAGGACAGTGATGCACGCGTACAGGAGTAATTGACAGTTCGCGGCACTGTGTACAAAAAATAAGTTTAAGCTCATTAGCGTTAGCGTTACAGAAAGGTCTGATTTACGCACTGTTACAACAGTCAAAATTTACAATGACATTTGAGTTCATGAGTTTAATGTTGTTGTTTCTTGTGGCAGACCAAAGAGTAATGACAGACCGTTGATCTTTGAATAAACATGTGTTTAGTTAAGGTTTGAAATTCATTATCTTTTATTATAGGCTACGAAGTCTAATATCATAAGCCCCCCCCCATCCCGTCACCCGACTGAACAACAACAACAACAAAAGACTGCAGCTGTATTGCTCCAAGTTCATTCATTGCACATGCAATAATGTAAGCTAGGGAAGAGAAGAAACATTTAAGAAAAGAAAAGAAAACATTCTAAGCATATTATCTTTTATATAACTATTAGTACAACACTAGTCAGGCTTCACAAGTTAAGTGAGAGTCCTTTCACATAATGCACAATTTTTGCTTAAAATTTTCTTTACATCATATTAAGACTGGACTGAACCAAACACCAAAAAGGCCTATGAATTTTGGGTGGAACATTAGAGGATTGTTGGATATTACCTCTTTTACATCCAGACTGCATCATCATACAACAACATACTGTGTCAAAGGGATATGATGTGAAACCAGCAATAATAGTGACTGTGTGAGCAATCATCCAGCTGACAAAAATAAACACAGATATTTTATACTAAAATAACAAAAACTTGATGGGGTAATTGTTAATGAACCTATAGCTGGATGGTCAAATAGTAAAAATAATCTTCATATTTCCACAAGAAGATCAACAGCACTTCTCATCTTCCCTTCCTCCCTGACTGTACAGCACAATTTCACCATCCAGTTAGGTTCATTAACAATTACCCCATCAAGTTCAGTCAGCAGTCTTCTGCCATTATCAAGAGTACCGCTATGCAGGGGTCACAGAGAATTCTTGGATTTAATCAAAAATATTGTAAATTATGTTCTGAAGATAAACAAAGATCTTATGGGTTTGGAACGACATGAGGGTGAGTAATTAATGACAGAATTTTCATTTTGGGGTAAGAACGTAGCAGCATAATTGGTCATCACACCTCTCTTCATCTTCAACTTTACTTTACCTTAATCCCTCTCTGTTCCAACTTGCTCTAATTTGAAAGATGTCTTAAGTCTGGGCAACTTTGTAGTGGCACCCGTGTCATACTGGAAGGAAGAAAGGTTGCAAAACATCAATATTTCTGTCATGATGACTCTTGGAATGTTTAGCATGGTAACGTTACTGTGTTTGGTTCTGGCAAGTACAGAGACTTACGTCTGTCAATACATCCACAACATGCTGCTGTGAGCATGTAAGACAGGTTGCTGTCTTACATGCAAAATATATGCATGCAAAATATATGAATAACCCCATAGCACACGTGATTACCCCATAGCAGATCTATACAGAACAGGTGGAGTTGGGGAAGGTGGAGGGATCCTGAAGCATTAACCAATGTTGAGCAGCTAGCTCATTGGCTACCGATACAGGAATGTGTCAATCAGCTGTGACATGTGATAATGATGTCATTATGTCAGACTGAGTTAGACCTATTGGACTAAGCCATCTAGATTTCCATGCCAGATTTTTGTAGTTAGTTTGGAGACCTGAATACTTCTAAAGTTATTTACATAGAGTTTTCAGGGTCCAAGAACTCAAAATCCCTATTGTTTTCCTAATGGTCATGTTTAATACATTAACATTTAGTAGACACTTTTATCCAAAGTGACTTACAAATTAGGACAATGGAAGCAATCAAAATAAACAAAAGAGCAATGATATATGGTAAGTGTTATAGCAAGTCTATACAAGTTTCAGTTCGTTTAATATAGTACACATAGCAAGTTTTTTTTTTATTATATAATAAATAAAAAGAAAACACAATAGAAAAAGAATAGAGCACGCTAGTGTTAGAGTCTTTTTTGCTTTTGCTAATTGTATAATAAATACAAAGGAAAGGAATAGATACAATATAAAACGTATAGAGAACCAAGTGTTATTTCTTCTTCTTATTATTATTTTTTTAAAGCTGTTAGTAAATAGCACAAAGCACTGAAAGTGCTTGCTTTTCATAAGGATGATGATTATTTTTTTGTCGTAGCACTTCTGTAATTAAATAAAAATGAGTGTTGTTTGATCATGGGCGCTGATCACATTGATGGCAGCAGAAAGTATGGCACTGACAACAGACTTTGAAATAGCAGATTTAACCTTCATCTGAATAACTGGAATGACTTTTTCAAGTCCATGGATACAGCCTAGGGTTGCTCACCCTCATGTCGTTCTAAATCCATAAGACCTCCGTGCGTCTTCGGTACACAGTTTAAGATATTTTAGATTTAGTCCGGGAGCGTACTGTCCCTGCATTGAAAGTGTGTGTACGGTATACTGTCCATGTGCAGAAAGGTAATAAAAAAATCTTCAAAGTAGTCCATGTGACATCAGAGGGTCAGTTAGAATTTCTTGAAGCATCGAAAATACATTTTGGTCAAAAAATAACAAAAACTACGATTTTATTCAGCATTGTCTTCTCTTCCGGGTCTGTTGTGAGTGCGTTCACTGCAGTGGAGTGATATCCGGTTTGTGAACGAATCATTCGATTTAACTGGTTCATCTTAGTGAACCGGTTGAACCAGTTCACCGAATCAAACTGAATCGTTTGAAATGGTTCGCGTCTCCAATGAGCATTGATCCACAAATTAATTAAGCTGTTAACGTTTTTTTATGTGGTTGACACTCCCTCTGAGTTAAAATAAACCAATATCCCAGAGTAATTAATTTACTCAAACAGTACACTGACTGAACTGCTGTGAAGATAGAGAACTGTAGATGAACAATGAGCCTAGTCAGATAACGAACGAAAGATTGACTCGTTCTCGAGTTAGTTGGTAGTTAGCTAATGTAATAATAGCTAAACTAGCCATTAAAGGTTGTATCAGCGATTGCAGGCCCAAAAAAGGCCCAAATATAAATTATAACATTCATCTAATCTTTCCTAACGATCCGCTTAGCAGGCCGTCAAAAAAAAAAGAACGCATTTCTTGCAGGGGCCAAATGTTTATAGTAAAGACCCCAATATTTTGTTACCTTGTCTTTCTCATAGAGCAAAACAATTAATCAGAAAAACAAATGTGAATAAGATCGCTGCCGCGATTACCTAATCATGAAAAGTGCATATTACAGTATATATATGTTTTTTTTGTTTGTTTGTTTGTTTGTTTTTTGTTTTTTTTTGCATTAAAGGTACTCAGGACGCGCTTTTGCAGCATTGAGCATTGTAGCCATGTAGACATGTCTGTTGAATGCATTGGCCAATCAGAGACGTGCAAATGAGTCGCTGTGCTGAAGATGTGTTTTGCGCGAGCTCACCGAGTTCTACACTTTCACAAACCTGTCATTATTATTGGCAATAAAGTAAAGATGCAAATAAGAGATTCACTGCAAAATATTTTATATTCTTGATGCTGCTCTGATGCACTCCCATTAGGACAATGCACCGCTCTGTTTTTCATTTTGGGGTAAGAACGTAACTCTGGTTGATACACGTGACCGAACAGAAAACACTGCTGCTACTCCTGCCTGCCCCAGATGACACTTCACCAGTCAAATCTAGATGCAGCTGTCACAGAACATCCCACAGACAAAGTTAGATAGCTTATTATTAAATATCACAGTCATCAGTCGCGGTGTCCGGTAGCACGCAATCTATTATAGTAGAAGAATAAAGTATGGTGGCAATTAGGTAAAAGTGTAGAACTGTGTTTGCTTATGTGCATAAATAGGAGTGTGAACAGTGAGATGTTAAAGCAGGTGAAAAGCGTTTGGTCAATGGTAAATATTGACCTATTGTGCATCTTATTGCCGAGCCCGCCTTGATATAATGACTGACAGATAGGGGACGTGATCAAGTCAAGAGTACATTTTAAAATCATCGTGGGGTATTTAATGAAAATCCAATTCAAAAGTCTTATGTGTAAGTATCAATGCACTTTAAAGATTTAAATAACCATGTTGCTACCCTTTTGCTGCACCTTTGTCTCAGAATATATGTAAAAATTCACACTGCATTTTGCTACAATTATCTTGCGGTAGCATGATAAAAATGCAATCTCAAGTGTCCTACCCATAAAGTCTAAATGCATTTAGGAAAAATGGCAATTAAATTATAATGTTGCTACAGTTTTTGCTTGGACATGCTAAACAATCAATTTGGGTAATTCAATTTCCTTTAATTTTGCAACTTATAAAGCTCTAAAATATGTTTTTAATGTACATATTAAAACTAGTGTAGGAAATGGCAAATGTAAATCAAATAACTGAATTTTCATTTTGCACTAAATGTTGCACATACAGTATATATGGGAAAATGTAAATTTATATAAAGAAATGCATTGCCATTTTGCAAATTATATTTCAAAATCTCTGGTCCTGTTTTGCAGTTTCATTTATGCTTGCAAAAACACTGCTCAAACTTTGCAATGGGTTGTTCTCAGTTATGATATTTTAATACACATTGAACTAAAATGAAAAGTAAAATAAAAGAAAAAAGTTTCAATGAAAAGCCTTGAAAATTAACATTCCAATAAATTGACCTTAGAAATTGTTACTTTTTAGATTGTTTTCATAACAATTAGCCTTTAACCATTAACCATTAGCATAATCGTGTTGATTATGATCTGTTGCTGTGTGGTGTCATCAATATGCAGGGTGCGGGTTGGGGGTAGTCTCATATTTTTGATCGATATTATAATATGGAGATACATTTCTATAGCTATGACTAATTTTACATTGTAATACTGTCTGCCCCTAGAGGGGGTGTTACTATTTATATTACTAGCCCATATGAACAAAATAAAATAAATAAATATGAACCAAAATAAATAAACTAGAATGCCCGCACAGACAAAGGAGTGTCTAAAACGCACATGCATGTTGAATGATAATGTCTGCTTTAACTTAATGCTCTTTAACTTAATATAAGAAGTTGACTGATTGACAACATGAACAACCTTGAAAGAGTGCACGGTTGTGTGAAAAAGATGCTTGTGGAAGATGCATTCATTTCTATTGCAATAATATAGCTCCTGGCACATTTTTATTTAATAATCATCATTTATCCAGCTAATTTTTATTATAAGACAAAGTTATGCAGCATCATTAAGAGCATGATATAACAACATTGGATAAGAACCAAGATGGACAGACGTGTGAAATATATAATTCATATCTACTTCATAAAAATGCATGTTACACGTACGAAGAGTAATTATGCAATTTTGTTGTAAAGCGTAGCTAAAGGAGCAGCAGCTGATTCTTTCTATGGGACAACAGCAGTCTCTGATATCGCAGCGGCAATTCCACCAGCCAAAAAGTCCTGGGCAAATGAAAAAACAGTCTCACTCATTGTCCATGGCAAATTACCTAATTTATAGATGGTCAATGACTTTTCTAAGGCCCTGATCACAAGATATGGGCCCAGGTGGAGGAAACCCGACCTCTGTTCAGAAATACTTGATGTCTGTGATAGACTATTCAGTTGCACTGCCTTCCTGGAAAAAACAGTTAGACCAGAACTAGTCAACCAACATTATACGCACCTGGGTGATCAGGTGTTCGAGTACCCACAGGAATGGCAGAGCAACCACAGAAAAATCATGTGATAGGCTGTGCTCGAAATGGCATACTTGCTTACTGCCCAGTACACATTGCATACTGCCCACTGTTTTTTTAAAGAATAATGACTGAAACAGTAAACAATAAGCAATAAATGTTTCAGAATAGTGTGCTACAGTGTCATCACATGACAAACACTGAACATTAATTCAGCACAGCTGTGGAGGCTGTTATCTTGCAAATAAATGGGCTAACTGTTCTTTTTGAAATCTTGTTAATAAGTTAGTATACTTTGTAGTAGTAAACAATAATGGTACACTGCCCAATATAACTCATTTCATAATTGCTCTACTTTACATATTGGACAGAACTTAATCAACACTAAGATATCTTTAACTGAACAATTATATTTTTAGCAGTCGAAAAAACAATATAAAAATATCAGCATTTTCCTTAGCAACAGGTGTGTAAATTAGATGGCAGATATTAATAGTTCAGTTACTGTAGTACATTATAAACCAGTATGCAATAACACTGAGTGTAAATGATCATATATACATTTTATCAGATGAATGCCATGCCACTTTATTAGGACAAAAACGTCTCAGGTTACATATGTAACCATGTATGGTATGGAAAATGCTCTTCTTTCCACTGTAAAGTTCTTCAGAGAGTGGTGAGAACAGCAGAGCTCATCATTGGGCATAAAATTCCAGCCTTACAGGACATCTATCAAACTCACTGCTTGAGAAAGGACCACAGCATCATCAAGGATCACAGCATCATCAAGGATCCTGTGATCATATGTTTGCCACACTGCCATCTGGCAGTCGCTTACGATCCATCCGATCACGGAAAACCAGACTGCAGAACAACTTCTATCTTCAAGCCATCAGACTACTTAACAGCCAGCTATCCTTCATCTAAAACCGGAATACATGCTGCTCTTAAGTTTATTTTTATTGTACTTGCACTGCCACTTTTAATATTCTTTCATGTAGCCCAGCAACACGCTACAGTGACATTTTGCATACTGTTCTACCCCAGTATTCTTATACCAATACCTCTTATACTGCTTATAACTCTTAACACTGTCTACCCTTATTGTATCTGTTACCGCCACTTATTTATATTTAATGCTCTGTCTGTGTTTATTGTTCTGCCTATGTTCACTGTAGAGACACTGCGTCTCCTACCTTCACAGTGTGACTGGTGTCTGAAGCATATCTAAAATGACAATAACATTGGCCAGCAGAGCCTGTGATGTCATCACTCTGCCTGATCACAGTATAAAAGGCGCCAGGAGAAAATATCATCCGCTTCTTCATCTGAAGTTTGCATCCGAAGTATGGCAGGGAGACTAGAGGACGCAGTGTCTCATTCCCTAGTCATGGAACCATGGTTACATATATAACCTGAGATGTCCCAGGAAACTTTGAACAGCATCTTCTAGGGGTTGCTATGGGGAATGGTATACCCATGCCATCATGCTGAGGGAAGTGCATCCCAAACAACAGGTGAGCATTACAGTAGGTGGACAACCTAAATGGGTATTACCGCCGCAGCTGCGAGTTGCGTGTAAAAATAATTTGCGAAACTACCGCCAGGTGGCGCAAAGGTACGTATAGTGAACGGAATGTCATTGTAAAATGAGTTAAAAGGAGGAAGTAAAACAGCAATTATAAAACATTATGATATAACATTATAACACCTTTAAAAAATATATTTTTTTTTTTTTTTACAGTGAGTTAATTTCAAAACGTTATATAATCTTAGGCTACAGTCGACTCATCAAAAATTAAAAGAAGACCTTTACACAAAGGATCATATGCATGCTATAGTTATTAAACAGTGAATAAATCTAAGGCCTATGTGTGTGTGCGTGTATATATTATATTATATTATATTATATTATATTATATTCTTTGCTAAATTCTTGGTTTAAAAAAAAATCTCCAGGTTCCATATGCAGAGCGAAATGAGAATGGTCCAGCATTTAGCAATAATTATTATTAACTCAGTTATTATTCTTGATTTTTTTTAAACTGCTAATTCATTTATGCCGTATGTGTGACCAAAAATTTTGTATTTTCTGTTTCAGCTGTTTGATTGCACTGGTGCCTCGTGCACATATTCATTAGAAACAGCAGTCATTCGGCGCGAGCAGCGGTCCACTTTGGCATATTGCTCATAATGATTTTTTTCAGTCGATACTGAAACGCAGTTAACTACAAAGCCTATTTTACCTCATGAATAATAGTTAAGCTTCAAGCTTATATTTATTCATTAGAATTATATATTTTTAATTCTTGTTTTGTTCTGATAAATTTGTTAAATTTAAAGGATTTGTTGTAAAGTCAAGGGAACTAAAAATATCCTTTTGGTACATTATAACATTATTAGGCCTGCCGTTATTATTTCTAAATGTAATAAAAGGCAACTTATATATTACATTTACATTACATTTATTCATTTAGCAGACGCTTTTATCCAAAGCGACTTACAGATGAAGACAGTGGAAGCAATCAAAAACAACAAAAATCAAGCGACGTTCACTTGCAGAACGTAAGCTTCTAGAGGGCACATAAGTCTGAAGTAACAAATTTAGGTAAATGGGTGCAGAGCCAGTGGTAGTTTTGTAAGCAAACATCAATGCCTTGAATTTTATGCGAGCAGCTATTGGAAGCCAGTGCAAATTGATAAACAGAGGTGTGACATGTATTCTTTTTGGCTCATTAAAAATTAATCTTGCTGCCGCGTTCTGAATTAATTGTAAAGGTTTGATAGAATTGGCTGGAAGACCTGCCAAGAGGGCATTGCAATAGTCCAGCCTGGACAGAACAAGAGCTTGAACAAGGAGTTGTGGAGCATGTTCTGAAAGAAAGGGCTTGATCTTCTTGATGTTGAATAAAGCAAATCTGCAAGATCGGACAGTTTTAGCAATGTGGTCTGAGAAAGTCAGCTGATCATCAATCATAACTCCAAGGCTTCTAGCTGTTTTTGAAGGAGTTATGGTTGATGTGCCTAACTTGATGGTGAAATTGTGATGGAACGATGGGTTTGCTGGAATCACAAGCAGTTCTGTCTTGGCAAGGTTGAGTTGAAGGTGATGGTC